>NC_090802.1:19675560-19695560 GCF_036512215.1 Solanum lycopersicum
GCTGAAGACCCCATAAGACTTTTATAGAACTTAACAAACTCCTCTTGAATCTCTTGGGGTTCATATAACATCTTTCCATCTAGTGATAGTATACTTCTAAAATTCTTCTTTTGATTTCTTTCCTTTATCACTGAACTAAAGTACTTATTATTTGCATCTCCCAATGTGATCCATCTAGCTCTTTCCTTTTGCCTTAAAGCATTTTCTTGTATCATTGACCACTTCTCCAACTTTATTAGTAACTCCTTTTCTTTAATAACTAGCTCATCTTGTGCTTGGTTATAAAGCTTCTCTTGAAGATCTTCAAGTTCACTTCTTGTCTTCTCAATCTTTTGGCCTATGTATTGAAACTCTCTCTTATTCAATTGCCTCAAGACTGGCTGGAGTGCCTTCAACTTATACCATATTCCTTTCATTACTTCACTTCCATATTCCTGCTTCCAGATTGTATCCACCATTTCCATAAAGGATTCATGTTCAATCCAAACATTGAAGAACTTAAAACTCACTCTGATCTGATGATAATTCTGATAAAGTAGAAAGTGCATAGGGCTATGATCAGACACCCCTGGGTTCCCATATTCTATAATAGCATGACCCCATTTATCCATCCAACAATCATTCCAAAAGGCTCTATCAATTCTGCTAGCAATTCTGGCATTACCAACCTGTTTATTTGTCCAAGACAATAATTTCCTTTCCATTGTACTTCAGTAATTCCCATATCCTTAACACATTCTTCAAAATCCTTGATCTCATTCAAAGTAATAGGAGCTCCAACTAATCTATCTTGAGGAGATAAAATAGCATTAAAGTCTCTTATTATGAGCCAAGGCTCAGAAACACTGTGAGCTACCATCTTCAATTCATTCCATAAGCTTTTCCTCATTTCTAAGGTATTGAATCCATAAACCACTGTGATATTCAAACGATAACCTTTGCTTCTTTCATTTATTTGACAATGAACCATCTGAGCTGAACTTTTTATTAACTTGATACCATACCAGCTGTCATCCCATACTATCCATATTCTACCATTTGCGGCCTCCTTATAGTTGTGTATGATCTTCCATCCTGGAGCTATTGCTTTTAAAGTAGCTTTGCTATTAGTCTCTTTAACTCTTGTTTCAATTAACCCTGCTAAAGAAGTCTTATTTTGTTGTAGAAGCAGCCTAATCTCCTTCTGCTTATACCTTTTATTCATACCCCTCACATTCCAAACACTCCACTTCATTAGCAAGTCTTTAGATCTCCACCTCTATCAACATGCAGTGAAGCTAGTTTACTATTCCTTAAACTCTCAAATCCATTTCTAACTGGTATAGCTGAAAGCATAGGAAAATTTGATAGGCTGAACTCCAGATGCTTGCTTCCAGTATGAGGCCTCAGATTGAGCTTAGGTGTTTGCTTAAGTTCCTGCTCTTCTTTATTCTCTATCTCTTGATTCTCCTTCTATGCATTATTTCCATCTATTACTGGCCTCTCCATGTGTTCATCTTTCTTCTCCTGTTGTTGAATTGTCCCTTTATACTGCCATGTTTGTGTGACTTTCTTGCAAGGCTTTTTCTTCTTCGGCATCTCCTCCTGTGTTACAGATTGACATTGATGTCCAATCTTTTGGCATTAGTCACAATACTGGGGCTTCCACTCCAACACAACTTCCTGTAAGAATGTTCTTCCATTTGGATCTACAACTGTAATCTACTGAGGAATAGCTTTAGTAACATTAACTTCTATAAGCATTCTAGCATAAGAAATTCTTGTTTGCTTTGTAGTACACTCATCAGCAAAGAAAGGCACACCTGTAGCACTTGCTATTCTACTCAGTGATCCTACACCCCAACAATTAAGAGGTAACCTTGGAAAATTAACCCACATGGGTATTTCAGCTAAGAATTCCTTTCCAAAATCAAATTCTGGGCACCATTGCTTCAAAATGATAGGTCTATTACTTATAGTGTATGGCCTTGAGAATAGAATCTCATTCATATCATCCAGGCTCTGAAACTTAATTATATAATACCCTTCTTCATGTAAAAACACTTCTGGTTTACCTGCTTTGGACGAGTTCATCATTATATATCTGTTCATGGCATTATACCCAGGACACTCACCTACTACGTAAGCTATGAGTGCACACTTCCACTTGGCTTCTTCATCCTGAACTTCTTTCCCTTCCAGCTGAACCATTGCTTCTCCATTAACTATTTGTGGTGGGAAATATGCCAGCTGCATACCATTGTTAGCTGCACGGTTGTTCTTAAACATATTAACCCAGGGTTCCTTATCCTTTCTCAATTCTGCTCCTCTTATTCCATTACTCTCATCATCTGCAGTGTTTCCATCCAGCTTCTTAGTTACTGTTCCATTGCTTTCCATCTTGTTCTCATCTTCTATTTGCACTAGATCTGAGCTCTCATAAGCTTCCTCTTCTTCCAAAACAGGATTTAAGCTCAATCGCCTAGTTATTTTGGAACTCTCAGTCACTCCTTCTTCATAGTTCTGTTCTTCATTTTGAGCTTGTTGCTATTTGTTTGCCTCTAATGCTTCCACCCGAGCTCCAACTGAGCTACCAACTGTCATTATTGACATTTTTTGGCCTCTTCCTCGTACTCGTCCTCTTCCCCTCGCCATTTTCACCTTCACTGCGCAGGTTATCTAACCTACGCTGAGAGCATTTTGGGAGAGAAGAAGTTTTATTTTATATTATTATTATTATTATTTTATTATTATTATTATTATCACTATTATTATCATTATTATCATCATTATTATTATCATTATTATTCTCATTATTATTATTATTATTATTATTATCATTATTATTATTATTTTTATAATCATTATTAATATCATTATTATTATCATTATTATTATTATTACGATTATCATTATTATTATAATTATTATAACTATTATTATTATTATTATTATTATATTATCATTATTATTATTGTTATCATCATCATCATCATTATTATTATCATTATTATTATAATTATCATTATAAATATTATCATCAATATTATTATTATTGTTATTATTATTATTATTATTATTATAATCATTATTATTATTATTACTATCATTATTATTATCATCACTATTATCATTAATATTATCATCATAATTATTATTATTATTATTATTATTATTATTATTTTTAGTATTAATATTATTATTATTATTATCATTATTAATATCATCATTATTATCATAGTTATTATTATTACTATTATTATTAATATTATATTTATTATTATTAATATTATTATTATTATTATTTCTATTATTATTATTATTTTAATTATTATTATAATTATCATAATTATTATTATTAAAATAATTATTATTATTATTTAAATTATTATTTTTATTATTATCTGTAACGACCTGTTTAGTCGTTTTGAGCAGCAGATTTTATTTCTGGAAAAACAGGCTGAGGCGACGGACCCCACGACGGACCGTCATGGGCACGACGGACCGTCGTAGGGTCTCGTTTCAAAACACTTAGAAAATCTGAAATTGGGTACTGAAAATCGACTCTCTGAACTTTGTGACGGAATGGCAGGACGGACCGTCACAGGTGTGACGGACCGTCACAGGCTCTTCAGAGAAATTGAGTCTCTAAACTCTGTGACGGGCAGCAGGACGGACCGTCATAGGCGCGACGGGCCGTCACAGGCGCGACGGGCCATCACAGACTGCGAAATCCCAGTCTGGGTCAGATTTCTTTACACGTTTTAAGGGACGTTTTGGACTATTCCTACTTTAATTATAAAGTTAGAGGGTTAATGTTAATAAGTCTAATTACTTGGGGGTTAAAAGAGGTAACCTTAAGTTAATTAGTGGGTTATTATTGTCATCTTTTATTCTTAATTATATACTAATTAGGGTAAAAGAAAGAGGGTTTGAATAAAGAAAACAGAAAGAACAAGAGAAAGAGAGAGAAAGTCGAACGAGAAAGAGGATCGAACGAGAGGAAAAAACACAAAGCTTGGGAAATCACTTGCTTGATCACGAATCTTCGGTGGAGGTAGGTTATGGTTTTCATGCTTTCATAGTAAACTCTTAATAGAGAATGATATGTATTGATAGTATTGTAAACCCAGCTATGTGCTTAATTGTATGCATGCATGAACGTGATTATATAATTGTGATTATATTAAGCATGATGAAGTTATTGAATCCCAAATCTTAATAAAAACCTAATCTTTTTTTAATGATGAAGCCTTGGTAAGGGAGAAGGCTTGATGAACTAAAGTAATGAGATTGATGATGCCTTGGTAAGGGAGAAGGCTTGATGAGTTGATAGAATGAGATTAGGGGATCGGGTGTCATGAACCGACACGTAGATTTAGGGGATCGGGTGTCACGAACTGACACGTAGATTTAGGGGATCGTGTGTCACGAACCGACACGTAGATTTAGGGGATCAGGTGTCACGAATCGACACGTAGATTTAGGGGATCGGAGTGTCACATACCGACACAAGAGGATTAATGAATATGAGGGAGCGGAGTGTCACGTACCGACACAAGAGAAATAAAGATAATGAATCTTGAAAGATGTTAATATGCTCAATCTAAAGAATGTAATTCCCAAATGAGTATGGTAATGAGGCTTGAGTCCTCATGTGTGAACTTGATGGTAATTGTTAATGATGTAGTACTTGTTGTTGCTACATGTTGAGTATCATAGTTGAGTTTATGATATTACTTGGTATATACTGTTTTCTATTTTGAGTTGGCCGATGATATCTACTCAGTACCCGTGTTTTGTACTGACCTCTACTTTTATGTTTTCTTCTTGTTTATTTGTGGAGTGCAGCAAACGTGTCGTCGTCTTTGACTCAACAGTAATTCTAGCCAGTCTTCGTCACACCGGATCTTCAGGGTGAGCTAACTCTTCTAGCTTGGACTGGATCTTCTCCTTCATGTCTTGATGCCTTAAACTTCCGGCATGGACTAGCCTTATTTGTTTTAGCTTTTTAGAATACTCTTAGTTTAGTACTTTGATCATAGATGTTCTTGTGGTGATGACTTTCAGATTTTGGGGATAATAATAGTTATTGATTTTATTAAAGAGTTTAAGTCTTCCGCATTACTTTATGTTGATATTACATTAAAATGTTAAGGTTTAGATTGGCTGGTTCGCTCACATAGGAGGGTAAGTGTGGGTGCCAGTCGCGGCCCGGATTTGGGTCGTGACAAACTTGGTATCAGAGCATTAGCTTCGTTGGTCTCATCACACAAGAACGAGTCTAGTAGAGTCTTAAGGAACGGTAGGGGGACGCCTTTACTTTTCTTTGAGAGGCTACAAGACTTTAGGAAAATTCCATTCTTTCTTTCTTTCGTGCTATTACTTGGATCAAATTGGTATCTAGGTGATACAAATTGGTATCTGACCATCTTCACTCTATTTCGCGGATGGTCAGAACTAGAGCAACGACTGCGCCAACACCAACATCGGCAAGACAAGAAGCGTCTGAGCCAGCCATTGGGGCTGTAACTCGAGGAAGAGTAGCGGCAAGAGGCCGTGGTAGAGGTCGTGGGAGGACGTCCTCTAGAGGAAGAGGACGAGCACCTAGCCCGTCTGATACTAGGGCGGTGACTCCTCCACCGACTGAGGAAGTGGTAAGAGAGGGTGAGGAAGGGGAGAATGAACAAGTGCAAAATGAGGAATTTCCACCCCAACCTACCCCAGAGATGATCAATCAGGTTCTCGCTTATCTTAGTGGGTTGTCTGATCAGGGTCAGGCCCCTCCAGTGTTTTCTGCACCAACACCTCCGGTTTCAGAGGTACAACATGCAGCCACTATGGCTCCTCGTATGGATGCCTCATTGGACATAGGCACGTCTCCACGTCTGACTACTGGGCCCATAATGACAAGTGATCAGCATGAACTTTTCAGTATGTTGTTGAAATTGAAACCTCCAGTCTTCAAGGGTGCTGAATCTGAGGATGCTTACGATTTTCTGGTTGCCTATTAGAGCTACTACACAAGATGGGTATAGTAGAACGGTTTGGTGTTGAGTTCGTGAGTTATCAGTTTCAAGGGAATGCCAAAATGTGGTGGCGGTCACATATTGAGTGTCAACAAACGGAGGCACCACCTATGACTTGGGCCTCATTCTCTAGCTTGTTTATGGAGAAGTATATCCCCCGGACTTTGAGGGATAGGAAAAGGGATGAGTTCTTGAGCCTAGAGCAAGGTAGGATGTCGGTCAATGCATATGAGGCTAAGTTTCGTGCACTATCCAGATATGCCACTCAACTTTGTTTCAGTCCACAAGAGCAGATTCGTCGTTTTATGAAAGGGTTGAGGTCAGAGTTGCGGATTTCAGCCTTACAGGTAGCGGCTACGGCAAAATCCTTTCAAGAAATGGTTGACTTATATGTAATTCTGGGTATGACTTGGCTTTCTCCAAATTTTGCAATCTTGGATTGTAATGCTAAAACTGTGACGTTAGCCAAGCCTGGGAAAGATCTGTTAGTGTGGGAGGGTGACTACACTTCCAATCCGGTGCGTATCATCTCCTTTCTTCGTGCTAAGAAAATGGTTAGTATAGGGTGTTTAGCTTTCTTGGCACATCTCAAGGATGACACTACCCAAGTACCCTCGATTGAGTCGGTTTCGGTGGTCCGTGAGTTTCTAGATGTGTTTCCTGCAGACCTTCCTGGCATGCCACCGGATAGAGATATTGACTTCTGCATTGATCTTGAACCGGGTACTCGCCCCATTTCTATTCCCCCTTATAGAATGGCTCCCGCGGAGTTAAGAGAGTTAAAAGCACAACTTCAAGAGTTGTTGAGGAAAGGCTTCATTAGACCAAGTGCATCTCCTTGGGGTGCTCCAGTTTTGTTTGTAAAGAAGAAGGATGGGAGTTTTCGGATGTGCATAGACTACCGACAGTTGAACAAGGTAACCATAAAGAACAAGTATCCTCTTCCTCGCATTGATGACTTGTTCGATCAGTTACAAGGTGCTTGTGTCTTCTCAAAGATTGACTTGAGATCCGGTTATCATCAATTGAAAATACGGGCAATGGATGTGCCAAAGACTGCTTTTCGAACGAGGTATGGGCATTACGAATTTGTAGTAATGTCTTTTGGTCTTACGAATGCCCCTGATGCGTTCATGATCTTGATGAACGGGATTTTTAAGCCATATTTGGATCTCTTTATGATCGTATTTATTGATGACATACTGACATACTCTAAAAGTAAGGAGGAACATGAGGAGCATTTGAGGATGGTATCGGAAATGTTGAGGGAGAAAAAGCTTTATGCCAAGTTCTCTAAGTGTGAGTTTTGGCTAGATGCAGTGTCCTTTTTGGGGCACGTGGTTTCTAAGGATGGAGTGATGGTGGATCCTTCTAAGATTGAGACAGTGAAGAATGAGGTAAGACCTACTAATGTGTCAGAAATAAGGAGCTTTGTTGGGTTAGCTAGCTACTACCGCCGATTTGTCAAGGGATTCTCTTCTATTGCTTCCCAACTGACGAACTTGACTAAGCAGAATGTTCCATTTGTATGGTCGGACGAGTGTGAAGAAAGCTTTCAGAAGCTCAAGACTCTGTTAACTACTGCACCAATTCTCACCTTGCCAGTGGAGGGTAAGAATTTCATTGTCTATTGTTATGCATCCTATTCGGGTTTGGGTGCAGTGCTAATGCAAGAGAAGAATGTGATTGCTTATGCTTCAAGACAATTAAAAGTGCATGAACGTAACTATCCAACTCATGATTTGGAATTGGCTGCGGTAATGTTTGCATTAAAGCAATGGAGACACTATTTATATGGGGTTAAGTGTGAGGTCTACATGGATCATCGTAGCCTTCAGTATGTCTTTACTCAGAAGGATTTGAAATTGAGACAAAGGAGATGGATAGAGCTACTAAAGGACTACGATATCACTATCTTGTATCATCCGGGAAAGGCGAATGTTGTAGCGGATGCTTTAAGTAGAAAGGCGGGAAGCATGGGAAGTCTAGCTCACTTGCACGCCTCTAGACGCCCATTAGCTAGAGAGGTTCAGACTCTAGCTAACGACTTGATGAGATTAGAAGTAAATGAGAAGGAAGGATTATTGGCTTGTGTGGAGGCAAGATCTTCCTTTCTTGACAAGATTAAGGGAAAACAGTTTGATGATGAGAAACTAAGAAGAATCCAAGATAAGGTATTGCGAGGAGAGGCTAAGGAAGCACAAATCGATGAGGAAGGTGTTTTGAGAATCAAGGGAAGAGTATGTGTGTCCCGTGTTGATGATTTGATCAACACTATTCTGACAGAAGCTCATAGTTCAAGGTATTCGATACATCCGAGTGCAACCAAGATGTACCGTGACCTAAAGCAACACTTTTGGTGGAGTAGAATGAAGCGTGACATTGTGGACTTTATTGCCAAATGTCCAAACTGTCAACAAGTAAAGTATGAACACCAAAGGCCCGGAGGAACACTTCAGAGAATGCCCATTCCGGAATGGAAATGGGAGAGAATCACAATGGACTTCGTGGTTGGTCTTCCAAAGACGATGGGTAAGTACGATTTCATCTGGGTGATTGTTGATAGGTTAACTAAGTCTGCTCATTTCATTCTAGTCAAGGTGACTTACAATGCAGAGAAGTTAGCCAAACTTTACATCTCGGAAGTGGTGCGATTGCATGGGGTTCCACTCTCCATTATATTAGATAGAGGTACGCAGTTTACTTCTAAGTTTTGGAAAACACTGCATGCGGAATTGGGTACTAGGTTGGACCTTAGTACCGCGTTCCATCCTCAGACCGATGGTCAGTCTGAGCGAACGATTCAAGTGTTGGAGGATATGCTTCACACATGTGTGATAGAGTTTGGTGGCCATTGGGATAGTTTCTTACCCTTAGCGGAATTTTCATACAATAATAGCTATCACTCAAGCATTGATATGGCTCCATTTGAAGCATTGTATGGTAGGAGATGTAGGTCCCCCATTGGTTGGTTTGATGCGTTCGAGGTTAGACCTTGGGGTACGGATCTCTTGAGGGATTTGATGGAGACAAGAAAAGCTTCTAGCGTCGCAAAGTAGACAAAAAGAATATGCAGATCGAAAGGTTAGAGACTTAGAGTTCATGGAAGGTGAACAAGTCTTGTTGAAGGTTTCACCAATGAAAGGGGTGATGCGATTTGGTAAGCGAGGTAAACTTAGCCCAAGGTATATTGGTCCATTTGAAGTACTTAAGCGAGTAGGGGAGGTGGCTTATGAGTTAGCCTTGCCCCAAGGGCTGTCCGGAGTGCATCCGGTATTCCATGTGTCTATGTTGAAAAGATATCATGGGGATGGAAATTACATTATCCGTTGGAATTAAGTTTTGCTTGATGAGAACTTGTTTTATGAGGAGGAGCCTCTTGCTATTTTAGATAGAGAAGTTCGCAAGTTGAGGTCAAGAGAGATTGCATCCATCAAGGTGCAATGGAAGAATCGACCTGTTGAAGAAGCCACTTGGGAGAAGGAGGCAGATATGCAAGAAAGATACCCACATCTGTTTACAGATTCAGGTACTCCTTTTCGCTCTTGTTTTCCTTCTTGTGATCGTTCGGGGACGAACGATGGGTAAATTGGTATCTATTGTAATGACCTGTTTAGTCATTTTGAGCAGCAGATTCTATTTCTGGAAAAACAGGCTGAGGCGACGGACCCCACGACGGACCGTCATGGGCACGACGGACCATCGCAGGGTCTCGTTTCAAAACACTTAGAAAATCTGAAATTAGGTACTGAAAATCGACTCTCTGAACTTTGTGACGGAATGGCAGGACGGACCATCACAGGTGTGACGGACCGTCACAGGCTCTTCAGAGAAATTCAGTCTCTGAACTCTGTGACGGGCAGCAGGACGGACCGTCACAGGTGCGACGGGCCGTCAAAGACTGCGAAATCCCAGTCTGGGTCAGATTTCTTTACACGTTTTAAGGGACGTTTTGGACTATTCCTACTTTAATTATAAAGTTAGAGGGTTAATGTTAATAAGTCTAATTACTTGGGGGTTAAAAGAGGTAACCTTAAGTTAATTAGTGGGTTATTATTGTCATCTTTTATTCTTTATTATATACTAATTAGGATAAAAGAAAGAGGGTTTGAATAAAGAAAACAGAAAGAACAAGAGAAAGAGAGAGAAAGTCAAACGAGAAAGAGGATCGAACGAGAGGAAAAAACACAAAGCTTGGGAAATCATTTGCTTGATCACGAATCTTCGGTGGAGGTAGGTTATGGTTTTCATGCTTTCATAGTAAACTCTTAGTAGAGAATGATATGTATTGATAGTATTGTAAACCCTGCTATGTGCTTAATTGTATGCATGCATGAACGTGATTATATAATTGTGATTATATTAAGCATGATGAAGTTATTGAATTCCAAATCTTGATAAAAACCTAATCTCTTTTTAATGATAAAGCCTTGGTAAGGGAGAAGGCTTGATGAACTAAAGTAATGAGATTGATAATGCCTTGGTAAGAGAGAAGGCTTGATGAGTTGATAGAATGAGATTAGGGGATCGGGTGTCACGAACCGACACGTAGATTTAGGGGATCGGGTGTCATAAACCGACACGTAGATTTAGGGGATCGGGTGTCACGAACCGACACATAGATTTAGAGGATCGGGTATCACGAACTGACACGTAGATTTAGGGGATCAGGTGTCACGAACCGACACATAGATTTAGGGGATCGGGTGTCACGAACTGACACGTAGATTTAGGGGATCGGGTATCACGAACCGACAAGTAGATTTAGGGGATCAGAGTGTCATGTACCGACACAAGAGGATTAATGAATATGAGGGAGCGGAGTGTCACGTACCGACACAAGAGAAATAAAGATAATGAATCTTGAAAGATGTTAATATGCTCAATCTAAAGAACATAATTCCTAAATGAGTATGGTAATGAGGCTTGAGTCCTCATGTGTGAACTTGATGGTAATTGTTAATGATGTAGTACTTGTTGTTGCTACATGTTGAGTATCATAGTTGAGTTTATGATATTACTTGGTATATATTGTTTTCTATTTTGAGTTGGCCGATGATATCTACTCAGTACCCGTGTTTTGTACTGACCCCTACTTTTATGTTTTTTTCTTGTTTATTTGTGGAGTGTAGCAAACGTGCCGTCGTCTTCGACTCAACAGTAATTCTAGCCAGTCTTCGTCACACCGGATCTTCAGGGTGAGCTAACGCTTCTAGCTTGGACTGGATCTTCTCCTTCATGTCTTGATGCCTTGAACTTCCGGCATGGACTAGCCTTATTTGTTTTAGCTTTTTAGAGTACTCTTAGTTTAGTACTTTGATCATAGATGTTCTTGTGGTGATGACTTCCAGATTTTGGGGATAATAATAGTTATTGATTTTATTAATGAGTTTAAGTATTCCGCATTACTTTATGTTGATATTACATTGAAATGTTAAGGTTTAGATTGGCTGATTCGCTCACATAGGAGGGTAAGTGTGGGTGCCAGTCGCGGCCCGGATTTGGGTCGTGACATTATCATTATTATTATTATTATTATTATATTTAACATTATTAACATTATTATTTTTATTATTATAATTATTATTCGTATATTAGTATTATTATTGTTGTTGTTTTTTATTTTTTTTTATTATTATTAATTATTATTATTATTATTATCATTATTATTGTTATTGTTGTTGTTGTTATTATTATTATTATTATCATTATTATTATCATTATCATTATTACTATCATTATTGTTATTATTATTTATATTATCATTATTATTATTATTATTATTATTATCATTATTATTATCATCATTATTTTCATTATTATTATCATTATTATTATTATTATTATTATTACTACTCCTATTGTTATTACTATTATTGTTATTATCATCATCATTATTATTATGGTTATTATTATTATCATTATTGTTATCATTATTTTTATTATTATTATTATTATTGTTGTTGTTGTTGTTGTTGTTGTTGTTTTTATTATTGTTGTAGTTGTTGTTGTTGTAGTTGTTGTTGTTGTTGTTGTGTCACGACCCAAATCCGGGCCGCGACTGGCACCCACACTTACCCTCCTATGTGAGCGAACCAACCAATCTAAACCTTAACATTTCAATGAAATAACAACAGAAAGTAATGTGGAAGACTTAAACTCATTAATAAAAACCAATTCAATAACTATCAATATTCAACATCTACTATTCCCAAAACCTGGAAGTCATCATCACAAGAACATCAACGATCAAATGACTAAACTAAGAGTATCCTAAAAGCTAAAAATACATCAGAAGCTAGTCCATGCCGGAAGTTCAAGGCATCAAGACTTGAAGAAGAAGATCCAGTCCAAGCTAGAAGCATTAGCTCACCCTGAATTTCCGATGTAGTAAGACTGGCTTGAGTTACTGTTGAGTCGAAGATGACGGCACGTTTGCTGCACTCCACAAATAAACAAGAAGAAAACATAAAAGTAGGGGGTCAGTACAAAAACGGGTACTGATTAGATATCATCGGCCAACTCAAAATAGAAAACAGTATGTATTAAGCAATATCATAAAATCAAGTAGTATCCTTAGCATGCAGCATTTATAGTTACCATAACCCTAGGTTACAACACCAAGCACATCAATGAGGACTCAGACCTCCTCATCATACTCATTTGGGAATTTAGTTCATTAGATTGGATATATTATCATATTTCTAGATTCATTATCTTTATTCCCCTCGTGTCGGTACGTGACACTCCGCTCTTCAATATACTATCCTGGTGTCGGAACGTGACACTCCGATCCATATTCTATCCTGGTACCGGAACGTGGCACCCGATCCATATTCTATCCTGGTGTCGGAACGTGACACTCCGATCCTCATATACTATCCTGGTACCGGAATGTGGCACCCGATCCATATTCTATCCTGGTGTCGAAATGTGACACCCGATCCATATATTCTATCCTGTTACCGGAACGTGGCACCCGATCCATATTCTATCCTGGTGTCGAAAAGTGACACCCGATCCATATTCTATCCTGGTACCGGAACGTGGCACCCGATCCCCTAATCTCACCACTTTCATTCATCAAGCCTTCTTTTATACCAAGGCATCATCATTAACAAAGTAGATTAGGGTTTCTTTTCAAGATTTGGGATTCAAAAGCTTCATCATGCTTATTTATTCGCAATTACATAATCACATCATTCATGCAAGCATACAATTAAGCATATAGAAGGTTTACAATACTACTAACACATATCATTCGTTATTAAGAGTTTACTACGAATAGCATGTAATAACCATAACCTACCTCCACCGAAGAATTGAAATCAAGCAAGTTAATCCTCGAAGCTTGGTGTTTTTTCCTCTTCTTCTCGATCGTTTCTCTCTCTCCCTTCTTGTTCTTTCTATTTTCTTATTCAAACCCTCTTTCTTTTACCCTAATTAGTATATAATTAAGAATAAAAGATGGCAATGATACCCCACTAATTAACTTAGGGTTACCTCTTTTAACCCCCAAGAATTTGAGTTATTAATATAACCCCACGAAATCTCTAATTAAGGAAAGAATAGTCCCAAAACGTCCCTTAAAATGTGTAAGGAAATTCGATTCTGCCTGGGATTTGCGCAACCTAAGACGGGCCGTCGTGCCTGCGACGGTCCGTCCTGCAGGTCGTCGCAGAGTTCAGAGACCCAAATTTCCACCAAGGGTCTATGACGGTCCGTCACACCTGTGACGGTCCGTCCTGCCATTCCGTCACAAAGTTCAGAGAGTCGATTTTTAGTACCCAATTTCAGATTTTCTAAGTGTTTTAAAACAAGACCCTGCGACGGTCTGTCGTGCCCATGACGGTCCGTCATGGAGTCCGTCGCCTCAGCCTGTTTTTCCAGAAATAAAATCTGCTGCTCAAAACGACTAAACAGGTTGTTACATTAGATACCAATTTACCCATCGTTCGTCCCCGAACGATCACAAGAAGGAAAACAAGGGCGAAAAGGAGTACCTGAATATGTAAACAGATATGGGTATTTTTCTCGCATATCCACCTCCTTCTCCCAAGTGGCTTCTTCAACCGGTCGATTCTTCCATCGCACCTTGATGGATTCAATCTCTTTTGACCTCAACTTGCGAACTTCTCTATCTAAAATAGCAACAGGCTCCTCCTCATAAGACAAATTCTTATCAAGCAAAACTGAATCCCAACGGATAATGTAGTTTCCATCCCCATGGTATCTTTTCAACATAGACACATGGAATACCGGATGCACTCCGGACAGCTCTGGAGGCAAGGCTAACTCATAAGCCACCTCTCCTTCTCGCTTAAGTACTTCAAATGGACCAATATACCTTGGGCTAAGTTTACCTCGCTTACCAAATCGCATCATCCCTTTCATGGGCGAAACCTTCAACAAGACTTGTTCACCTTCCATGAACTCTAAGTCTCTAACCTTTCGATCTGCTTATTCTTTTGTCTACTTTGCGCCGCTAGAAGCTTTTCTTGAATAGACTTCACTTTCTCTATCGAATCCCTCAAAAGGTCAGTACCCCAAGGTCTAACCTCGAATGCATCAAACCAACCAATGGGTGACCTACATCTCCTCCCATACAATGCTTCAAATGGGGCCATATCAATACTTGAGTGATAGCTATTATTGTATGAAAACTCCGCTAAGGGTAGGAAGCTATCCCAATGGCCACCAAACTCTATCACACATGCACGAAGCATATCCTCCAACACTTGAATCGTCCTTTCAGACTGACCATCGGTCTGAGGATGGAACGCAGTACTAAGGTCCAACCTAGTACCCAATTCCGCATGCAATATTTTCCAAAACTTAGAAGTAAACTGCGTACCTCTATCTGGTATGATGGATAGTGGAACCTCATGCAATCGCACCACTTCCGAGATGTAAAGTTTGGCAAACTTTTCTGCATTGTAAGTCACCTTGACCGGAATGAAATGAGCAGATTTACTTAACCTATCAACAATCACCCAAATGGAGTCATACTTACCCATTGTCTTCGGAAGACCAACCACAAAATCCATTGCAATTCTTTCCCACTTCCATTCCGGAATGGGCATTCTCTGAAGCGTTCCTCCGGGCCTTTGGTGTTCATACTTTACTTGTTGACAATTTGGACACTTGGCAATAAAGTCAACAATATCCCGCTTCATTCTACTCCACCAAAAGTGTTGTTTTAGGTCACGATACATCTTGGTTGCACCCGGATGTATAGAATACCTTGAACTATGAGCTTCTGTCAGAATTGTGTTGATCAAATCATCAACGCGGGGTACACATACCCTTCTCTTGATTCTCAAAACACCTTCCTCATCGATTTGTGCTTCCTTAGCCTCTCCTTGCAATACCTTATCTTGGATTCTTCTTAGTTTCTCATCATCAAACTGTTTTCCCTTAATTTTGTCAAGAAAAGAAGATCTTGACTCCACAGAAGCCAACAATCCTCCCTTCTCATTTACTTCTAATCTCATCAAGTCATTAGCTAGAGTCTGAACCTCTCTAGCCAAAGGGCGTCTAGAAGCTTGCAAGTGAGCTAGACTTCCCATGCTTCCCGCTTTTCTACTTAAAGCATCTGCCACAACATTCACTTTTCCCGGATGATACAAAATAGTGATGTCGTAGTCCTTCAGCAGTTCCATCCATCTCCTCTGCCTCAAGTTCAAATCTTTCTGAGTAAAGACATATTGTAGGCTACGATGATCCGTATAGATCTCACACTTAACCCCATATAAATAGTGTCTCCATTGCTTTAATGCAAACACCACCGCAGCCAATTCCAAATCGTGGGTCAGATAGTTACGTTCATGCACCTTTAGTTGCCTTGAAGCATAAGCAATCACATTCTTCTCTTTCATTAGTACTGCACCCAAACCAGAATAGGATGCATCACAATAAACAATAAAGTTCTTACCCTCTACTGGCAAGGTAAGGATAGGTGCGGTAGTCAACAAAGTCTTGAGCTTCTGAAAGCTTTCCTCACACTCATTCGACCATACAAATGGAACATTCTGCTTATTCAAGTTCGTCAATTGGGAAGTAATAGAAGAGAATCCCTTGACAAATCGGCGGTAGTAGCTTGCTAACCCAACAAAGCTCCTTATTTTCGATACATTAGTAGGTCTTACCCAATTCTTCACTGTCTCAATCTTAGAAGGATCCACCATCACTCCTTCCTTAGAAACCACGTGCCCCAAGAAGGACACCGCATCTAGCCAAAACTCACACTTAGAGAACTTGGCATAGAGCTTTTTCTCCCTCAACATTTCCAATACCATTCTCAAATGCTCTTCATGTTCCTTCTTGCTCTTTGAGTATACCAATATATCATCAATAAATACGATCACGAAGAGGTCTAGATATGGCTTAAAAATCCCGTTCATCAAGCTCATGAACACAGCAGGGGCATTCGTAAGACCAAAAGACATCACCACAAATTCGTAATGCCCATACCTCGTTCGAAAAGCAGTCTTTGGCACATCCGTTGCCCGTATTTTCAATTGATGATAATCGGATCTCAAGTCAATCTTAGAGAAGACACAAGCACCTTGTAACTGATCGAACAAGTCATCGATGCGAGGAAGAGGATACTTGTTCTTAATAGTTACTTTATTCAGTTGTCTGTAGTCTATGCACATCCGAAAACTCCCATCCTTCTTCTTTACAAATAAAACCGGAGCACCCCAAGGAGATGCACTTGGTCTAATAAAATATTTGTTTAATAACTCTTGAAGTTGTGCCTTCAACTCTCTTAACTCCGCGGGAGCCATTCTATAAGGGGGTATAGAAATGGGGCGAGTACCCGGTTCAAGATCAATACAGAAGTCAATATCCCTATCCGGTGGCATACCAGAAAGATCTGCAGGGAACACATCCAGAAACTCACGAACCACTGAAACCGACTCAATCGAAGGTACTTGGGTAGTGTCATCCTTGAGATGTGCCAAGAAAGCTAAACACCCTTTACTAATAATTTTCTTAGCACGAAGAAAGGAGACGATGCGGACCGGATTGGAAGTGTAGTAACCCTCCCACACTAATGGGTCTGTCCCAGGCTTGGCTAACGTCACCGTTTTAGCATTACAATCCAAGATTGCAAATTGCGGAGAAAGCCAAGTCATACCCAGAATCACATCAAAATCATCCATTTCTAAGATAACCAAATCTACATAAGTGTTGCTCCCCACAAAGTTTACCAAACAAGACCTATATACCCTTTCGACTACCACAGACTCACCCACCGGAGTAGAAACACGAATAGGCATATCAAGTAATTCACAATGTAAATTTAGACCATTAGCAAATGAGGAGGATACATAAGAAAATGTGGATCCAGGATCAAACAATACAGAAGCCATGCAATCACAAACCAGAAGATTACCTGTGATGACAGCATCAGATGCCTCCGCTTCAGACCGCCCAGGGAAAGCGTAACAATGGGCCCTATCGTTCATCTGTCTGTTGCCCCTACCATGTTGTGATGTAGTGGCTCCAGTTTGCCCATAACCTCGGCCGTTTTGGTGACCACCATTACCTCGACCACCACGTCCTCCAGAATAACGGCTTCTGCCATGACCACCTCTACCTCTAACACTTGGAGGTCTGTAACTCTGTTTTGGACAATATCTCTTAATATGTCCAATCTCCCCACATCCATAGCACTCTCTGGGTTCATGCATAGGTCTCTCAGAGAAGTGTTGACCGGTCGGAGGTGGACCCCCAACTACAGTCTGTAGTGAAGACTGAATGGGTCGAACTTCGTAACCTCCGGAACCTTGTCCTCTAGAGTAAGAACCATTAAACTCACCTCCCTTTCGAAACCTTTTTGATGTCGATGTCGAGGTGAAGTCATCGGGCTTCACTCCTTCCACCTATATCACAAAGTCTACCACTTCTTGGAAGGATTTTGTTTTAGCCGCTACCTGTAAGGCCGAAATTCGCAACTCTGATCTCAACCCCTTCACAAACCGGCGAATCCTCTCTTGTGGACTGAAACAAAGTTGCGTGGCATATCTGGATAGCGCGCGAAACCTAGCCTCGTAAGCATTAACCGACATCCTACCTTGATCTAGGCTCAAGAACTCATCCCTTTTACTATCCCTCAAAGTTCGGGGGATATACTTTTCCATAAACAAGCTAGAGAATGAGGCCCAAGTCATAGGTGGTGCCTCCGTTGGTTGGCACTCAATATGTGACCGCCACCACATTTTGGCATTCCCTTGAAACTGATAAGTCACAAACTCCACACCAAACCATTCTACTATACCCATCTTGTGTAGTAGCTCGTGACAGTCAACCAGAAAATCATAAGCATCCTCCGATTCAGCACCCTTGAAGACCGGAGGTTTCAATTTCAAGAACTTACTGAAAAGTTCATGCTGATCATTTGTCATTATAGGCCCAGTAGTCAGTCGTGGAAATGTGCCTATGTCCAATGAGGCACCCATACGAGGAGCCCTAGTGGCTGCATGTTGTACCTCTGAAACCGGAGGTGTTGGCGCAGAAAACACTGGAGGTGCCAGACCTTGATCAGACAACCCACTGAGATAGGCGAGAACCTGATTGATCATCTCTGGGGTAGGTTGGGGTGGCAATCCCTCATTCTGCACTTGTTCAGTTTCCCCATCCTCCCCTTCTCTTATTACCTCCTCAGTCAGTGGAGGAGTCACTGCCCTAGTATCAGATGGGCTAGGTGCTCGTCCTCTTCCCCTAGAGGACGTCCTCCCACGACCTCTACCACGGCCCCTTGCCGTTGTTCTTCCTCGAGCCACAGCCCCAGTGGCTGGCTAAGTTGTTTCTTGTCTGGCCGGTGTTGATTTTGGCGTAGTCGTTGCTCTAGTTCTAACCATCTGCGAAAGAGAGTGAAGATGGTCAGATACTAATTCGTATCGCCTAGATACCAATTGGACTCAAGTAGTAGCACGAAAGAAAGAATGAAAGAATGGAATTTTCCTAAAGTCTTATAGCCTCTCAAGGAAAAGTAAAGGCGTCCCCCTACCGTTCCTTAAGACCCTACTAGACCTGTTCTTGTGTGATGAGACCAATGAACCTAATTCTCTGATACCAAGTTTGTCACGACCCAAATCTGGGCCGCGACTGGCACCCACACTTACCCTCCTATGTGAGCGAACCAACCAATCTAAACCTTAACATTTCAATGAAATAACAACAGAAAGTAATGCGGAAGACTTAAACTCATTAATAAAAAACAATTCAATAATTATCAATATTAAACATCTACTATTCCCAAAACCTGGAAGTCATCATCACAAGAACATCTACGATCAAATGACTAAACTAAGAGTATCCTAAAAGCTAAAAATACATCAGAAGCTAGTCCATGCCGGAAGTTCAAGGCATCAAGACTTGAAGAAGAAGATCCAGTCCAAACTAGAAGCATTAGCTCACCCTAAATTTCCGATGTAGTAAGACTGGCTTGAGTTATTGTTGCGTCGAAGATGACGGCACGTTTGCTGCACTCCACAAATAAACAAGAAGAAAACATAAAAGTAGGGGGTCAGTACAAACACGGGTACTGAGTAGATATCATCGGCCAACTAAAAATAGAAAACAGTATGTATTAAGCAATATCATAAAATCAAGTAGTATCCTTAGCATGCAGCATTTATAGTTACCATAACCCTTGGTTACAACACCAAGCACATCAATGAGGACTCACACCTCCTCATCATACTCATTTGGGAATTTAGTTCATTAGATTGGATATATTATCATATTTCAAGATTCATTATCTTTATTCCCCTCGTGTCGGTACGTGACACTCCGCTCCTCAATATACTATCCTGGTGTTGGAACGTGACACTCCGATCCATATTCTATCCTGGTACCGGAACGTGGCACCCGATCCATATTCTATCCTGGTGTCGGAACGTGACACTCCGATCCTCATATACTATCCTAGTACCGGAACGTGGCACCCGATCCATATTCTATCCTGGTGTTGGAACGTGA